>NC_137332.1:1329119-1358444 GCF_965287045.1 Carcharhinus amblyrhynchos | reverse complement strand
CACAATACCCACTCACACCCCCCCATCACACAATACCCACTCACACCCCCCCCCATCACACAATACCCACTCACCCCCCCCATCACACAATACCCACTCACCCCCCCCATCACACAATACCCACTCACACCCCCCCATCACACAATACCCACTCACACCCCCATCACACAATACCCACTCACACCCCCCCCATCACACAATACCCACTCACCCCCCCCATCACACAATACCCACTCACCCCCCCCATCACACAATACCCACTCACACACCCCCCATCACACAATACCCACTCACACACACCCTCTCCAAGTGTTCGTACATCCTGCCTCTCAGGATCTTCTCCATCAACTTACTAACCACTGAGGTTAGACTCACTGGTCTATAATTTCCTGGGCTATCTCTACTCCCTTTCTTGAACAGAGGAACCACATCCACAATCCTCCAATCCTCCAGAACCTCTCGTGTCACCATCAATGACGCAAAGATCATCTCCAGAGGCTCAGAAACCTCCTCCCTCGCCTCCCACAGTAACCTGGGGGTACATCCCATCCGGTCCCAGTGGCTTACCTAACTTGATGCTTTTTAAAAGCTCCAACACATCCTCTTTCTTAATGTCCACATACTCAAGCTTTTCAGTCCACTGTGATCTGCACCACAACCACCAAGATCCTTTTCCACTGTGAATACTGAAGTAAAGTATTCATCGCTATTTCTACCAGTTCCATACAAAGTTTCCCACCATCACACCTGATAGGTCCTATTTCTTCACCTCTTATCCTCTTGTTCTTCAAATAATTGTAGGATGCCTTGGGATTTTCCTTAATCCTGCCTGCCAAGGCCTTCTTATAACCACTTCTGGCTCTCCTGATTTCCTTCTTAAGATCCTTTCTATGAGCTGTACGTTCTTCTAGATCTCTAACATTACCTAGCTCTCTGAACCTTTGTAAGCTCTTCTTTTCTAAAATGTGACCTCTGACATAAGAACATAAGAAATAGGAGCAGGAGTCGGCCATCTCGCCCTTCGAGCCTGCCCCGCCATTCAATAAGATCATGGCTGACCTGTAGTGGATCAGTTCCACTTTCCCGCCCTCTCCCCATAACGCTTAATTCCCTTGTCTACCAAAAACCTATCTACCCGTGACTTAAGTATACTTAGCGAGGCAGCCTCCACCACTTCAACGGGCAGAGAATTCCAGAGATTCACCACCCTTTGAGTGAAGAAGTTCCTCCTCAACTCCGTTCTAAACTGCCCCCCCTTATCTTGAGGCTGTGCCCTCTAGTCCTGCTGTCCTTTCTGAGTGGGAAGAATCTCCCTACCTCTACCCTATCCATCCCCTTCATTATCTTATATGTCTCGATAAGATCCCCCCTCATCCTTCTAAACTCCAACGAGGTACAGACCCAGTCTATTTAGTCTCTCTTCATAGTCCAACCCCTCATCTCCGGTATCAGCCTAGTGAACCTCCTCTGCACTCCCTCCAAGGCCAAAATATCCTTGCGCAAGTGTGGCGACCAAAACTGCACACAGTACTCCAGCTGCGGCCTCACCAGTACCCTGTACAGCTGCAGCAAGACCTCCCTGCTTTTATATTCAATCCCCCTCGCTATAAAGGCCAGCATCCCATTCACCTTCTTGATCACCTGCTGCACCTGCAGACTGGCTTTTTGCGATTCGTGCACAAGGACCCCCAGGTCCCTCTGCACCGTAGCATGCTGCAGCTTTTCGCCCTTTAAATAGTAATCCCTCCTACTATTATTTCTGCCAAAGTGGATAACCTCACACTTGCTAACATTATACTCCATCTGCCAGGTCCTCGCCCACTCGCTCAGCCTATCCAGGTCCCTCTGCAGACTTTCCACACTCTCCGCACAATCCACACAGTGCGGCACTCCCCTCAGCACTGACCCTCTGACAGTGCGGCACTCCCTCAGCACTGACCCTCTGACAGTGAGGCACTCCCTCAGCACTGACCCTCTGACAGTGAGCACTCCCTCAGCACTGACCCTCTGACAGTGAGGCACTCCCTCAGCACTGACCCTCTGACAGTGCGGCACTCCCTCAGCACTGACCCTCTGACAGTGCGGCACTCCCTCAGCACTGACCCTCTGACAGTGCGGCACTCCCTCAGCACTGACCCTCTGACAGTGCGGCACTCCCTCAGCACTGACCCTCTGACAGTGAGGCACTCCCTCAGCACTGACCCTCTGACAGTGCGGCACTCCCTCAGCACTGACCCTCTGACAGTGCGGCACTCCCTCAGCACTGACCCTCTGACAGTGCGGCACTCCCTCAGCACTGACCCTCTGACAGTGCGGCACTCCCTCAGCACTGACCCTCTGACAGTGAGGCACTCCCTCAGCACTGACCCTCTGACAGTGCGGCACTCCCTCAGCACTGACCCTCTGACAGTGCGGCACTCCCTCAGCACTGACCCTCTGACAGTGCGGCACTCCCTCAGCACTGACCCTCTGACAGTGCGGCACTCCCTCAGCACTGACCCTCTGACAGTGAGGCACTCCCTCAGCACTGACCCTCTGACAGTGCGGCACTCCCTGATTATTAAGGTAGTTATTTTCCTATTTGTAGCCCCATTTCCCTGGAAAGGGACTGGAACCCGCAATGGTTTGATTCAGTGTTGACCGCGTTACCCAATGAGCAATGACTGATTGTGTAAAGTGTGAGGTTCTGAGGGGTCAGAGGTTCTCTCCCCAGGGACGGTCAGTAGTTGGGCAGTGCCTACCTCCCACCAGGTGTAGTGTGCTTCAGCACGAAGAACCTCGATGATGTCTCCCAGCTGAATGTGCAGGGCGGGCCCCGTGTACGCTGGCGGGTTGGGGCACCCGCTGTACCGCCTCACCACCTGCATCTTGGGTAGGCCTGGAAACAGAAAAGCAGGTTAGACAGGTGCTGCAAAACCTGAGCATCTTCAGCCCAGTGCCTGCGTGCTGACCCTCTGCAAGAGCATCTTGTCTCTCCACCCCACCCCGCCACAACACCACTACTCTCCCCCCTACCCCCCCCACACCCTGCCACCCCCCACCTTCCGCCACAACCCCACTACTGTCCCCCAACCCCACCACCGTCTCCCAACCGCACCACCCCCCCCAACACCGTGCCAACCCCCCACCCCTCTGCCACAACCCCGCCACCCTCCCCCACCCTACATCCACCACACTCTCAGACAGTGCATTCCAGATCCTTTCTCTTTACAGCCTGTGATTCTCCAGGGAGAACAGTCCCAACCTCTCCAATCTATCCTCATGACTGAACTTCCTCATTCCTGGATCATTCTCCTGAATCTTTTCTGCACTCTCTCTCTGAAGCCTTCACATTCTTCTGGAAGGACAACACTCAGACCTCGACACAATGGCCCTGATTTCACCGGCAAGGCCATCCTGAAATCGGGGCAGCGAGGGTCGCAGAAGGGCATTCCCCATTGGCCTCGTTGGGGGGGGGGGGGGGGGGGGGGCATGCCGGTAAAATCCAGGGCCTATATTCCAGCTGTGCAGTTTTATAAAAGTTCAGCATTAACTCCTTGCTCTTATACTCTGTGTCCCTAATAATAAATCACAGAGTGCTATAGATTTTATTAACTGTTCTCTCCAGCCTCCCATCCATTGTCTCTGTCTACCCTTCCCACTGCCTCGGAAAAAGCAGCCGGCATAATTAAGGACCCCACGCATCCCGGACATTCCCTCTTCCACCAAGAGAAAAATACAGAAGTCTGAGGTCACATACCAACCGACTCAAGAACAGCTTCTTCCCTGCTGCTGTCAGACTTTTGAATGGACCTACCTTGCATTAAGCTATGACTGTAACACTACATTCTGCACTCTCTCCTTTCCTTCTTTATGAACAGTATGCTTTGTCTATACAGGGCATACCAGGGCAAGAAACAATTCTTTTGTCTGTATGTTAATACATGTGACAATAATAAATCAAATCAAAATCCACCTATACTTCCACCTTCAATGATCTATACACAAATACCCCCAGCTCCCTCTGCTCCTGCCCCCCATTGTAAGAATGTTAACCTTTATTTTTTGTTGCCTCTCCATGTTTTTCCAACCAAAATGCATCACCTTACACTTCTCTGCATTGAATTTCATCTCCACTTGTCTGTCTATCCAACCTATCTCTGTCCTTTTGGAGTTCGACATTACCCTCCTCACTTTTCAGGCTCCAAGTTTTGTCATTCATAAACTTTGAAATTGTCTCCTGCACATCAAGATCTCATTCGTTAATGTATCAGGAAAAGCCAGGTTCCCAACACCAACTGCTTGGGAACTCCACTCCAAACCTGGCTCCAACTGGAAAAATATCCAATCACTCTTGCTCCCTGTCTCCTATCAATCAGCTAATTCCATATTCACATTGTTACTGCCCTTTGTTCCACCAGCTAGAACTTTTTTCACAAGTCTGTATCAATCACCTTCTGAAAGTCCATATATACATCATTATCCTGACCGACACTCTGTTGCCACAAAACTCCAGCGAGTTAGTTAAATGTAATTTTTCTTTAAGAAATCTATGATGATTTATTTAACAAACCTGCATTTTCCCAAGTGGCCATTCATTTTCTCCATATTATTGTTTCTAGAGGTTTTCTCATCATTAACATTAAACAGACTTGCCTCTAGTTACTGCGTTTATGGTAACGCTTTTATTTTAGAAAAGAGGCAATATTATCAATTCCCCAGTCCTCTGGCACCATCCCTGAATCTAAGGAAGATTTGAAGATGATTCCCAGTGCCTCTGTAATTCCCACTTGCACTTCCTTCAGTATCCTTGGATGCACCTTGTGTGGGCTGATTGATTTCAATATACAGTCAACCTATCCAATACCTGCTCCTCATCAATTGTCCCCTTTTTTTTTCCTTTTTTTTCCTTTTTCCCTTTTTTTTATTTTTCCTTTTCCTTTTTTTTTTTTGTGCTCGTCGGTATAAGTGTCTTTCAATATCCCCCTTATGTCTCCTGTCTCCATGTGAATCCCCTTTCCAGCTCCCTAATCAACTCTTTCCTCCATTTACAGCCTTTTTTACTATTATTGTGCCTATAGGAGACTTTGGGGTTCCCTCTGATCTTAGCTGCCAGGCTCCTTTCATGCTCTCACTTTGTTTTTCTCTTTCCTCCTTTGCCTCCCCTCTGAACCTTTGATACTCAGCCTACTTCTCTGTTGTATTATCCACCTGTAATAAACACACTGGTTTTCAGGCTGAACTTTGCCAGGTTTTGGGAAAATTCTACCCCGGGGTGTTTAAATGAACCTCCTTACTGCCCATAACTTATTTTCAGTAACCCTAAATTCGACTTTATTCCTTTCCTCCTTAAGCTGAAACCCCCAAAATCTTACTAATTCTGATCGTAGCATTATCTGTCTCTCCTGATACTCTCCGCATCTTGATATTCCTCTCCAGTCTTACCTCCCGGTTCCCACATCCCTGCCAAGCTACAGAAAGTGATGTAACTAAGTTACACACTCAAGCTTTTAAACATTCCCTCTCTGTCCCTGTGACCCCCATTCATCCCCAGAGCTAATCCTCTATCTGGGAGTTCTTGCACTCTGAGTACCTCAGAACAGCAACTGGGTCAAAACACCAGAAACACCAGCCCTGAATTCACAAAACCTCAATCATTCAGATATTAAAATTAGACCAATTATACATCAGGCACCAAACCAATCACAAAGCACAAATGTGACCAATAACAAATTGTAACTGGATCAATGTGCGAGGGATTTGATGAGAAAGGAAATGGTCACACACAAATTGGATTAAATATTAAACAGGGAGCAGGACATTCACAGAATCTGAATGAGGTCAATTTCAAATCAGGAACTGCATCAATAACAACAAACTGAGGCAAGTTAATTCCTACAAAAATGAATGATATCAATCAGAACAGATAAAGCTTTTAGAAAAATCTGGGGCCAATGTTAGATGCAAGGAGAGGCCAGGAGCATTGAGCCGGGAATATCTCCGTGTGAATCTACCAGCACTTTGATCCTTGCTCAGATGTTTGGACAAATTCTAACTTGTTCAGGAACATTCCTTATCCATTCTGGAGCTGCTATTTGATTTGAACCTCACCGGGGATATAAAGACTGATGGGATGGTAAACAGTGGAACATGTTATTACAGAGCTAGAGTGAAAGGAGAATGTGGGGAAATGTAAAAATGATTCCTTTCACACCTAAACACGATATAATTATATACTTTTATATTTAATTTTGTAAAGTATATTTATTAGTCACAGGGTTACATTAACACTTCAATGAAGTTACTGTAAAATTCCCCTGGTGCCTATTTGGGTCAATGCACCCAATCAGCACATCTTTCAGATGGTGGCTTTACTATGAAAAGCTAGAAACGGCTTTTTTGGAGCGGGGGGGGGGGGGGGGATGTCCAAAGAGATGGGGTGGGGTGGGGGGGGGTCAGGGAGTTTCAGTTACAGAAAGGGGGGGGGTCAGGGAGTTTCAGTTACAGAAAGCTCCGGTTAAACCCACAGTTGGAGAATGGTGAAGGGTTCTGAGTGCTATACTGTCAGCTGGATACCCTGGCCTGGCGGGGAGGGAAGAACATGTTTGACCAAGCTGATACCTGGACACAAGGATGACAAAGTGAGATTGTACTGGCTGGAGGTTCAGGGAGGGGTGATTGAAATTTTAAAGATATTGAGGGGAACAGATGAGATTGTTAAAAATAAACTGTTCCCATTGGTTGGAGAATCGCAGAAGGATAGTCTATGAATTGGGGTCAAATATCTCGGGAGTAACACTGACCGGCAGCTATATACAAAGGGTGAGAACGGTTTGGGACCCTCTCAGAGAAATTAGAATGTGATTGGACACTGATTGGAATCTGAGACTGATGACTGGTGATGTCCAAAAGGATGAAGGGATATGGGACAAAGTCAGCCATAATCCGGCTGGATGGTGGGACAGGCTGGAGGGGCTGAATGGCCTGCTCCTTTCCTGTTTCCATCTCTCAAACTGGACCCAATCTTGGGAAACTTTGTTCGGAAAAACAAATCCTTTATTTTTTGTTCTTTGAATCAAAACATGTTTGAAAAAGAGAGATGTAATCCCCTGAGCCCAAAGTGTCCAACGCAATGTTTGACTGTCAGTAACTCTCACACTGACTGGAGAAAACCACAAGTGAGAACAAATTGTGAAATTAGCAAGGCTGTTGAGCTGACGGTTACTGAGGTTAAATAATGGGCCAGCACTGAGAGAGAACATGTAAAACTCATTCCCTATTCACTCCCAAACTGGCAAACATGCCTGCAGCTTCCAGGGAAATAAGCTCTGGAATTCCCTCCAGGAATCTATTCCCCTTCTCCCCCTTTAAGATGTTCCTCAAATTCTGTCTTTGACCAAAAGGTTTTGTCACCTGTCCAATTACGTTGGTGTTGTGGCTTGGAGGAATTCTCTGTGAATCACACTGGGGTGTTTAGCTTGCTAAACATAGGAGCAGGACGAGGCCATTCAGCCTTTTGAGGTGTTAAGGATACTATATCAATGCAAATTGCTCTCTACCTTACCCCACCAAGCCTGAATTTTGAGTTTGACGGGTGATTGGCAGCTCAGGTGGATTAATGTGAATATAGACGTAGTGGGTCTCCGGGGCAGATATCCTCTTTCTGAAGCTCCCTTCTGAATGGGGCAAACACTCTTTACCTTGGGACTACCAGGCCTCCCTCACTGGGGACGGCACAGTGACACAGTGGTTAGCACTGCTACCTCACAACGCCAGGGATCTGGGTTCAATTCCCAGCTCGGGTCACTGTCTGTGCGGAGTTTGCACGTTCTCCCCGTGTCTGCGCGGGTTTCCCCCGGGAGTCCGGTTTCCTCCCACAGTCCGAAAGACGTGAGGGTTAGATTGATTGGCCGTGTGACATTAACAATTGGTGTTGGTGAATGAGCAGGGTGATTATATGGTGTTACGGGGATAGGGCCTGCGTGGGGTTCCTGTCAGTGCTGACTCGATGGGTCGAATAGGTTTACTAGGCTGATGCCGGAGTTGAGGGGGTTGAGCTATGAGGAGAGGCTGAATAAACTAGGCTTGTACTCGTTAGAGTTTAGAAGGATGAGGGGGGATTTTATTGAGACGTAAAAGATGGTGAAAGGGACGGATAGGGTAGAGGTGGAGAGGTTCTTCCTGCTCAGAAAGGACAGTAGGACTAGAGGGCACAGCCTCAAGATAAAGGGGGGGGCAGCTTAGAACAGAGTTGAGGAGGAACTTCTTCACTCAAAGGGTGGTGAATCTCTGGAATTCTCTGCCCGTTGAAGTGGTGGAGGCTGCCTCGCTAAATATTTTTAAGACGCGGGTTGATAGGTTTTTGGTAGGCAAGGGGATTAAGGGTTATGGGGAGAAAGCGGGAAAGTGGAACTTCAGATCAGCCATGATCTTATTGAATGGCGGGGCAGGCTCGAAGGGCTGGATGGCCTACTCCTGCTCCTATTTCTTATGAATGGCCTCCTTATGGATTAGAGGAATTCTACGATTCCCAAGAGCTGGAACTGCCCCTTCACTCAACCCAAGGTGCCCCTGACCTTCCATGCCCTTAGACCCCTGCCACTGATCTGCCCCCCTCCCCCCCAGGTGCCGCCCCACCCCCCCCAATGCTGCTCTGTGCCTGGACAGATTGAAGAGCTGTCGGCCAATCAGATTGTCTTGATTCTCACTCCTGCATTCTCAGACTGACATCACCAACAGCACCAATCCCTAATTACCCCCAAATTTCCCCAGAGTGGGCGGGGCAGGCCCCAGGCCCAGAGTGGGTGGGGCAGACCCCAGGCCCAGAGTGGGTGGGGCAGGCCGCTAAGTCATCTCCTTGGTTGTTCCAAAAAATGGTTCAATTTCAGATCGAGTCCAATCATGTTGCCAGCACTGACCCTCTGACAGTGCGGCACTCCCTCAGCACTGACCCTCTGACAGTGCGGCACTCCCTCAGCACTGACCCTCTGACAGTGCGGCACTCCCTCAGCACTGACCCTCTGACAGTGCGGCACTCCCTCAGCACTGACCCTCTGACAGTGCGGCACTCCCTCAGCACTGACCCTCTGACAGTGCGGCACTCCCTCAGCACTGACCCTCTGACAGTGCGGCACTCCCTCAGTACTGACCCTCTGACAGTGCGGCACTCCCTCAGCACTGACCCTCTGACAGTGCAGCACTCCCTCAGCACTGACCCTCTGACAGTGCGGCGCTCCCTCAGCACTGACCCTCTGACAGTGCGGCACTCCCTCAGCACTGACCCTCTGACAGTGCGGCACTCCCTCAGCACTGACCCTCTGACAGTGCGGCACTCTCTCAGCACTGACCCTCTGACAGTGCGGCACTCCCTCAGCACTGACCCTCTGACAGCGCGGCACTCCCTCGGTGCCATGAGGAACAATAAGAAACACAGTGAGTGATTGGCAGCTGATCTTTTGGAATGATGATCTCACCTGGGTCCACGTGTCTGATCTGTTTCTTGTATCCATTGAAGCATCTCTGCAGTGGGAAACAGAAAGGAGACAGAGTAATAGACTGAATGTACAGTACAGAAACAGGCCATTCGGCCCCACTGCTCTGTGCAGGTGTTTCTGCTCAATGTGAGCCTCTTTCTCCCCCACAACCTTTTTGCCCAAATCCACATCCTCTTATTGTTTTCTAGAAGCAGGAGGAGGCCATTTGGCCCTTCCAGTCTGCTCCACCATTCATATTGATCATGGCTGATCATCAAATTCAATATCCTGATTCCCCCCCGTCCCCCTCATTTCCCTCGATCCCTTTAACCCCAAAAGCAATATCTAATTTCTTCTTGAATTCAGGCTATGTTTTGGCCTCAACTATTTTCGATGGGGGTGAATTCCACACATTCATCACCCTCTGGGTGAAGAAATGTCTCCTCTCCTCCGTCCTAAATGGTCCACCCCGAATCCTCAGACTGTGACCCCTGGTTCTGGACTCCCCCCACCATTGGGAACACCCTCCCTGCATCTACCCTGTCTCGTCCTGTTAGAATTTTACAAATCTCTATGAGAACTCAGTGAATACAGTTCTAACCGACTTAGTCTGTCCTCATACATCAGTCCCACCGCCCCAGGAATCACTCTCACACTCACACACACACACACACACACACAGCCAAACACACACACACACACACACACACAAACACACACACACACACACACACACAGCCAAACACACACACACACACAGCCAAACACACACACACACACACACACAAACACACACACACACACAGCCAAACACACACACACACACACACAGCCAAACACACACACACACACACACACACACACAGCCAAACACACACACAGCCAAACACACACACACACACACACACAATCACACACAGACAAACACACACAAACACACACAAACACACGCACACACTCAAACACACACACACACATAATCAAACACACACACGACCCACACTAAGATACACAACCTCAGTCACATGTGAGGAAGGTGCAGTAACACTTACCCCCTGATTCGCTCTGCTGGAATCTGAAACAAGATTAAACATTGCTATTAGTGAAGTTCTGCAGCTGAAGCCAGTGAGTTGTTGTCTCAGTCACAGCCAACTCTGTACAAATGTTGTGCGAGTGAAGACTATACCCACAGCCTGGCTCGCCAATCAGGCCAAAGCTGCCGTTTGATTGGCCCATTCGAGTGCAGATCCTCCTTTCGTTCCCGCACAGCAGGAAGTGACTGGGCTGCTGTGGGATCAGACTGTGCTCTCAGTCTGGAAATTCCTGAGGCAGTGTTAGTTTGTGTCAGACACACTGTCCATTTAAATCTTCAATACAGCAATGCAAAGGCTGGAACCAACTTGAAAAGAATGGATTTGACTGCAGACAAACACATGAAACCTAATCCACCCTAATTCACATCGCCCAGAGTGAAAACTTGCTTCATCGGTTAATAACATCACAGCCTGAGCTTCACAATGTTCCCCAAAGGCATTTAGAGCTTTGTAAAAGAGCAGCGTGAAATAAACTGGGAAGTTATAAAAGGTCAAACAGGTCACCCACAGTTAGAGACAGGGGCAGTGTACGGGACTCTCAGAGAATGATCATAGAGACAGGATAGGACTGATCCAACAGACTGACCCCATGATGGGACCACAGTCTGTGACCATGGAAAGAAAAACACCTGACAGGAGCTTTAATAGAAAATAGCCAATGAGATTAGAGAGAATGGGGCAAAGGAAATAGTTTGGCAGTTGATACAGGGCTATGGGGAGAGAGTGGGGGGCAGTGGGATTAGTTTGGGGATTGATACAGGGCTATGGGGAGAGAGCGGGGCAGTGGGATCAGTTTGGGGATTGACACAGGGCTATGGGGAGAGAGCGGGGTAGTGGGATCAGTTTGGGGATTGACACAGGGCTATGGGGAGAGAGCGGGGCAGTGGGATTGATACAGGGCTATGGGGAGAGAGCGGAGGCAGTGGGATTAGTTTGGGGATTGATACAGGGCTATGGGGAGAGAGCGGGGGCAGTGGGATTAGTTTGGGGATTGATACAGGGCTATGGGGAGAGAGCGGGGGCAGTGGGATTAGTTTGGGGATTGATACAGGGCTATGGGGAGAGAGCGGGGGCAGTGGGATTAGTTTGGGGATTGATACAGGGCTATGGGGAGAGAGCGGGGGCAGTGGGATTAGTTTGGGGATTGATACAGGGCTATGGGGAGAGAGCGGGGCAGTGGGATTAGTTTGGAGATTGATACAGGGCTATGGGGAGAGAGTGGGGCAGTGGGATTAGTTTAGGGACTGATACAGGGCTATGGGGAGAGAGCAGGGGGCAGTGGGATTAGTTTGGGGATTGATACAGGGCTATGGGGAGAGAGCAGAACAGTGGGATTAGTTTGGGGATTGATACAGGGCTATGGGGAGAGAGCGGGGGGCAGTGGGATTAGTTTGGGGATTGATACAGGGCTATGGGGAGAGTGGGACAGTGGGATTAGTTTGGGGATTGATACAGGGCTATGGGGAGAGAGTGGGGCAGTGGGATTAGTTTAGGGATTGATACAGGGCTATGGGGAGAGAGTGGGGCAGTGGGATTAGTTTGGGGATTGATACAGGGCTATGGGGAGAGAGCGGGGCAGTGGGATTAGTTTGGGGATTGATACAGGGCTATGGGGAGAGAGCAGAACAGTGGGATTAGTTTGGGGATTGATACAGGGCTATGGGGAGAGAGCGGGGGGCAGTGGGATTAGTTTGGGGATTGATACAGGGCTATGGGGAGAGTGGGACAGTGGGATTAGTTTGGGGATTGATACAGGGCTATGGGGAGAGTGGGACAGTGGGATTAGTTTGGGGATTGATACAGGGCTATGGGGAGAGAGTGGGGCAGTGGGATTAGTTGGGACTGATACTGGGCGGTGGGACATTTTTGATTCGTATATAGGAGGCCTTTCAGCCCATTCTGACCATGCTGGTGAACTATGATCTGACTACAGCAGTCCCATTTCCCAGTGCTTGGCCCTCAGCCCTGGAGGTTATGGCAGAGGAAGTGAATATCTCAATATTCTTCAATGATACGGGTGTTTTTGGCTCAACCAGCTTTTCAGACAGAGTGTTCCACAGTCCACCTCCCTCTGAGCAAAAAAGTTTTTTCTCAAATCCCCTCTCAGCATTCTACCTCTGACCTGAAATCCCTGCCCCCGGTTACTGATCTCTCCACTAATGGAATCAACGGCTCCCTATCTACACCCCTCACAATCTCATCCACCTCTGACAGGTCCCTCACTGCTCCAAGCAAAACAGCCCAGCCTATCCAACCTGTCCTTATCGCTCAGACCCTCCGTCCCAGGCAGCATCCTGGTGAATCTCCTCTGCACCCCCTCCAGTGCAATCACACCCTTCCGATAGCGTGGTGACCAGAACTGCTCACAGTGCTCCAGCTGTGACCCAACCAGTGCTTTATACAACTCCAATATAATCTCCCTGCACTTACATTCTAAACCTTAACCAATCATATCCCGAGTGTATCCCACACAAGTATCCCGTATCCTTCTTAACCACCTTATCGATCTGCCCTGTCACCTTCAGGGATCTGCGGATACGCACCCCAAGCTCCCTTTGACCTTCAGTACTTTCCAGGGTCCCATCATTCACATTGTAATCCTTTGCCTTGTTAGAAATCAGAGGAACCTGATAGTGCAGAAGGAGACCATTCGGCCCATTGAGTCTGCACCGACCACAGTCCCACCCAACCCCTATCTCCATATCTCCACATATTGACCCGCTAATCCTCCTAACGTACTGATCCCGCGACGCTAAGGGACAATTTAGCATGGTCAGTGCACCTAACACACACATCTTTCAGTTGTGGGAGGAAACCAGAGGACCCGAGAAAACCCATGCAGACACGAGGAGAATGTGCAGTCTCCATGCATCCGACCCGAGGCTGGAATTGAACCGGGGTGTCTGGCGCTGTGAAGCTGCAGTGTTAATCACTGTGCCACCCCTGTGCTGCTGTGTTGCCCCGGGTGCCTGGCGCTGTGAGGCAGCAGTGCTAATCACTGTGCCGCCGCTCCCCGAGTGCATCTCCCCACACTACAGTGTTTTCTAGAATCTCCTCTAGCACTGAGGTTGGACTGATTCATTGATTGTTTCCCGGTCTATTCTGACCTCCCTCTTTTATCAATGGGACAATGTTAGCAATGCTCCAATCCTCTGGGCATCTTGCCTATGATGTGGAGATGCTGGCATTGGACTGGGGTAAACACAGTGAGAAGTCTCACAACACCAGGTCAAAGTCCAACAGGTTTATTTGGTAGCAAAAACCACTAGCTTTTGGAGCGCTGTGCCTTCGTCAGGGAAGTGGGAGTTCTGTTCACAAACAGGGTATATAAAGACACAAACTCAATTTACAGAATAATGATTGGAATGTGAGACTTTACAGGTAATCAAGTCTTAAAGGTACAGAAGTCTTGTTCTTCACCACACAGGACCTTCAACTGACTAGATACATCGATGATATTTTCTTCCTTTGGACTCATGGTGAACAATCACTGAAACAACTATATGATGATATCAACAAGTTCCATCCCAGCATCAGACTCACCATGGACTACTGTCCGGAATCGGTTACATTCTTGGACACATCTCCATTAAGAACGGTCACCTCAGCACCTCACTGTACCGCAAGCCCATGGATAACCTCACGATGCTTCACTTCTCCAGTTTCCACCCTAAACATGTTAAAGAAGCCATTCCCTACGGACAAGCCCTCCGTATACACAGGATCTGCTCAGATGAGGAGAATCGTAACAGACACCTCCAGACACTGAAAGATGCCCTCATAAGAACAGGACATGGCTCACTGATCAACAGTTCCGATGCGCCACAGCAAAAAACCGCTCCGATCTCCTCAGAAGACAAACACAGGACATGGTGGACAGAGTACCCTTCATCATCCAGTAATTCCCCACAGCAGAGAAGCTACGACATCTTCTCCGGAGTCTTCAACATCTCATTGATGAAGACGAACATCTCACCAAGGCCATCCCCACACCCCCACTTCTTGCCTTCAGACAACCACACAACCTCAAACAGACCATTGTCTGCAGCAAACTACCCAGTCTTCAGGAGAACAGTGACCACAACACCACACAACCCTGCCACAGCAACCTCTGCAAGACATGCCGGATCATCAACATGGATGACATCATCACACATGAGAATACCATCCACCAAGTACATGATACATACTCTTGCAACTTGGCCAATGTTGTCTACCTGATACAGGATTCCTACTGTTGGAAAGGATGTCCCAAGATGGTACATTGGGGAGACCATGCAGACACAATGACAACAGATGAATGGACATCGTTCGACAATCACCAGGCAAAAGTGTTCCCTCCCTGTTGGTGAACACTTCAGTGGTCACGGGCATTCGGCCTCTGATCTTCAGGTAAACATTCTCCAAGGTGGCCTTCACGACACACGACAGCGCAGAGTTGCTGAGCAGAGACTGATAGCCAAGTTCCGCACACATGAGAACGGCCTCAACCGGGATCTTGGGTTCATGTCACACTATCTGTAACCCCCATGACTTGCCTGGGCTTGCAACATCTCACTAACTGGACGAGAAGGGATTGGTTTAGGTTAGTGGGTCATTGTTTTGTAACTGGTCGGCGCAACATCGTGGGCCGAAGGGCCTGTTCTGCACTGTAATGTTCTATGTTCTATGTTCTAACTGTACTGTCTGGAGACAATACACATCTCTTTAACCTGTGCTTAACGCTCTCTCCACTCACTTTGTCTGTACCTTTAAGACTTGATTACCTGTAAAGACTCACATTCCAACCATTATTTTGTAAATTGAGTTTGTGTCTTTATATACCCTGTTTGTGATCATAACTCCCACTTACCTGATGAAGGGGCAGAGCTCCGAAAGCCAGTGCATGTGTGACCGAATAAACCTGTTGGACTTTAACCTGATTGTTGTGAGACTTCTGACGATCTTGCCTGTCATGATGTGGGTATGCCGGCGTTGGATCTTGCCTGTGGCCAGAGAGGGTTTGAGAATTACAGTCAGTGACTCTGGTATCTCCTCCCTTCCCTCCCTCAGCAGTCAGGGATTGAAGTAATTGTCTGGTTAAAGCAAACTGATATTGAGCAGATTATTGGTGAATATATTTGGAGATTTGCCTTTCCCAGTGAGATTGCAGTGAATTGTTGATGAAGCTCATTCAGGTATTTTACCTGGCATGGCCTTGCCACAAGTACCGACTCGCCCTAAACATTCCTTGTGAGCTCCCGCTCCGCACTTGGGACACAGATATCCCTGGAAAAATATCCCCCTGGGGGAAGAATACAAACAACAATCATATCTTGCAACAGCAACTTTACAACAACAACTCACCCCATTATCCCAAATTCCCCCTGCCCCTTCATCCCAAAATCCCCTTGCACTCTTCATCCCAAAATCCCCATTACCCCTTAATCCCAAAATCCCCATTGCCCCTTAATCCCAAAATCCCCATTACCCCTTAATCCCAAAATCCCCATTGCCCCTTAATCCCAAAATCCCCATTGCCCCTTAATCCCAAAATCCCCATTACCCCTTAATCCCAAAATCCCCATTGCCCCTTAATCCCAAAATCCCCATTACCCCTTAATCCCAAAATCCCCATTGCCCCTTAATCCCAAAATCCCCATTACCCCTTAATCCCAAAATCCCCATTGCCCCTTAATCCCAAAATCCCCATTGCCCCTTAATCCCAAACTCCCCCTGCTCCCCGGCCTTGCTGCTCTACTCTGTGAGTCTATTTGTGAATCAGCTACGGTGTTCCTGGTGATAGGGGAGGGTTAATGTTTCACTCTAACCGGCCCTTTACCTGCGTCTAGTTTGAAATTAACCGGGTGAAATTGCAGACAGGGAGACGCCAGTATAAATGCAGCTTGGTGCATGAATGTGCGCCCACCTCTTGGCAGCTCACCTCAGTAACATCCTGCATGCCAGACAGTAGGTGATGCGATCAAAGCTGTACATGGCGAAAGCATGATTGTTGCTGTTTGCGTTCTCAGGTCGGATGTTGGATCTGCCAGAGCGAGAGAGAGAAAAACGCACGTTTAATAGAGTGGGGAACTTCAGAAAACAGCGTGCCAGCAGGGCCCCACTGCACTCGCTTAGTGCACAGCAGGATCCCACACACAGCAGTGTGAAAATGGAATGAACCATTGCTACAGTTCATACATACACTCTTTGAATGTTTGCCATTGCTGATCCACTGTCATCCCCTTTGTGTAACATTCCCCAATCTATCCCTATCTCTGTTCCATTCCATTGCAATTTCCTTTAAGATCCAAGACCCTCGTTTCAGAATCAACTGCATCACTCTCCACCTTGGTGATGAATTCTATCATGTTACGGTCATTCATCGCTAAGGGAACTCACACAACTAGATTGCCAATTATTCTTTTCTCATTATGTAATGTCCAGTCTAGAATGGCCTGCTCTCGAGCTGGTTCCTCAATGGATTCATTGAAGAATAGAGACTAGGAGCAGGAGGAGGCCATTTGGCCCTTCGAGTCTGCTCCGCCGTTCATTCTGATCATGGCTGATCATCAAATTCAATATCCTGATTCCCCCCTTCCCCCCCATATCCCTCAATCCCTTTAGTCCCGAGAGTGAAATCTAATTTCCTCGTGAAATCACACAATGTTTTGGCCTCAACTACTATCTGTGGGAGTGAATTCCACACATTCCCCACCCTCCTCACCTCAGTTCTAAAAGGTTTACCCCTTATCCTCAAACCCTGACCCCTCGTTCGGGACCCCCCTGCCCATATTAGTTTAAACCCTCCCCAATTGCTCTAGCACATGCCCACCCCAGGTACAATCTATCTAGTTTATACAGATCCCACCTGCCCCTGAACCAGTCTCAATGCCCCAGGAATCTGAAACCCTCCCCCTCACACCATCTTTTAAGCCACATATTCATCCTCTGTATCCTGCTGTTTCTACTCTGACTGGCATGTGGTCACAATAATTCTGAAATCATTATCTTTGAGGTCCAACTTTTCAGCTTGCTTCCTAGCTCCCTGTATTCTGTTTTTAGGACCTCATCTCTCTTTTTAACCTGTGTTGTTTGTACTGATGTGTATCACGACCACTGGCTGTTCTCCCTCCCCCTTCAGAATGTCCTGTACCCGCTTCGAAACCTCCTTGACTCTCGCATCAGGGAGGCAACATACCATCCTGGAGTCCATTTGCAGCCACAGAAACACTTCTTTAATCCCCTTCCAGTTCAATCCTCTTTATTGCATTCTCACATTTTTTACCCTTCCCCTCCACACCAGAACGAACAGTGGTGCAACAAGTTTGGCTGCTGCTGCTTTCGCCAGAGAGGTCATTCCCCTCAACTTTATTTTGCAGGGGAATGGTCACAGGAGATTCCTGCACCACCTGCTGAGCTCTCTTGCCCTGTCTGGTGGTCCCCCATTTCCTTCCTGCCTGTGGAGTCTGAGCCTGTGGTCTGACCACCTCGCTGTATGGACTATCCATGATACTCTCGGATGCTCCACAAAGTCTCCAGCCACTGCTCCAGCTCTGAAACTTGAACTTCCAGGAGCTGCAGCTGGAGACACTTCCTGCACCCATGTTGGCCCGGGCAATGGAAACTTTCCCGGTTTCCCACATATAGCAGGAGGAGCACATCATAGTTTTGAGCTCTCAGTCACAACATGTCCCTTTAAATTAAACCTTTTGAAAGATATTTAAAATCAAATATCAATGACTTGAGGGTCCTTTTTTTCAGGTCCTCGAGACTGTTGATTGTACAGTGCACACTTTCGATATTCACACACAGTGGCACTTGTTGTTCTTTCAGAATCGGGTCAGTATGTTTTTCTCACAATGCTGAGATACGGTTCGGGCTGGAAACACTCGTGTCGTTCTCCAGGGAATACAGGATGTGGTGGGGAGATGACAAACAGGAATTAAACAAGGTAAACAAAGAAAATCTCTTCCCGTTGGCTAATGGTTTGGGCAGTGGAAAACTTCAGGTTTTGGGTAGAGATTCAGGGAGAATGTGAGGATGGGAATGAGTCAGAACTCACTGTCCATCAGGATGGCGGATGGGGATTGATGATTCCAAAAGGAAATTGGATGGGAACTTGGAAGAGATAAACTGCAGGTTCTGAGGATCGAGCCCGGGAAAGCGACTTGCTGAATCACTCGATGAGTTGAATGGGCTCCTTTTGCACAGTAATGACTTTATGACTCTAACACTCCAGTGTTTACAGCTGCAGCTCCTGCAAGCCCGGGTTTTGGAGCTGGAGCCAGCTGCTGGCGGGCAGCGCCAGGGGGTAGGGTCTGCGGGCAGTGGCCGGGGGCAGCGCCTGGCGGACAGTGCCTGGGGGCAGCGGCCGGGAGCTGCGCCTGGGGCACAATGGAAGATGTGTGAGGCAGAGTGTATCGTGGACATCACGGATAGATTCCTTGATGCCACACTCGGTCGAATGCAGCCTCGATGTCAGGGGCTGTCACTCTCACCTCACCCTCTGGAATTCAGCTCTTTTCCCCATGTTTGAACCGAGGCTGTAATGAGGTCAGGAGCTGAGTGACCCCCTGGAGAAACCCAAACTGGGCGTCGCTGAGCGGGTTATTGCTGAGCAGGTGCTGCTGGATCTCACTGTCGATGACCCCTTCCATCACTTTAAAATGGGGTGAGAACAGACTGGTCTCACAGTGAAACCTGACTGAAGGAATTTAAACACGGGGTCCCAGGAGTGATTGACGCAGCACTGGAGACCAATAAGAGGGCAAGGAGGTTCCAGACCCGCCAATAATTTGCCAAGATGTGGCGCTGAGACTCCAGCTCACTGTAATGGGCTCCTTATACTCACAACGCCATTCCAAACTGCTCCAGCCATTTCTTTTTCAACTCCTTTGTCTTACAGAAGAATTCAAATCCATTTTGGCCATGCACGTGAGTGAGGTAGAACCCATGTGACCACTGCAACATAAAGGAGAGAAATTATATCAGAGAGAGGCAAAAGACACGTCACATTCATCTTCCCTTCAAGGATTCAGAATGAATCTCAGTGACTCACGGCTCTCACTCCAACATCCTCTCACAACATCACACAATACATCCCACTCCAAAATCCAATCAGGAATTCCCAAGGCTGCACTGTCAGAGGGTCAGTACTGAGGGAGTGCCGCACTGTCAGAGGGTCAGTGCTGAGGGAGTGCCGCACTGTCAGAGGGTCAGTGCTGAGGGAGTGTCGCACTGTCAGAGGGTCAGTATTGAGGGAGTGCCGCACTGTCACAGGGTCAGTGCTGAGGGAGTGCCGCACTGTCACAGGGTCAGTGCTGAGGGAGTGCCGCACTGTCACAGGGTCAGTGCTGAGGGAGTGCCGCACTGTCACAGGGTCAGTGCTGAGGGAGTGTCGCACTGTCAGAAGTACCAGTGTTTTTTTATGATGTTTTTGTGATGGGACCACCCTCCAGGTCCAAAAGGGGTAAATGTCCTCCTCCTGCTCCTGGCTGTTTGTTTTGTTCTGGAAGGTACAATCCTGGCAGACGGCCAGGCTTTAATCGGAATCTTTACGGAGAAGTTAGTGAACACACGGGACAGATCCGAGCAGAGGAATCAGCGAGGCAGTAACAGAGTTTGGGAATATCACACACGGTTAAATTGGCTGTCACAATGTGTGGGAGGAAATGGAGCCAGCAGCTCATCCCGGGGGGCACGCGGGAAGCCAGGTTTCTGTGCAAACCTGCTGCAGCCTCAGATATCCCTCAGGGAATGGGACAGAGACAGTGATTAAGGGACAGTCTGGAGCAGGGGTTCGATAGTACGTCCTCACCTTCTTATTTTCCTTGTCTGTTGTTGGGTTGTTCGTTATCTTATAAATGTTCAAGTCGATAATTTCCTTCATTTCGTAGTTATCTCCCCGCCTCTTACACACAATCACCGCCTTGTCAAAGAGGAAAATGTGCCTGTTCAGAGAGAGAGAGAAGACATGAGCTCCAGCTGTCTCACACTGTCCTCATGCTGGAGAGATCACAGAAGGAGGAACTTGCTGCTTTTAGGATTCTAAGCAGCCTGGAGAAAGCAGCAAGTGACAGTCCCTTTACCTTGGCTACAGCCAGAGGCAGGTTCTAACTGGAAAAACCGGGATGAGTTTGGGACCTGTTAGTGAGGAAGGAGATCCTGGCCTTGGAGAGAACACAAGACAGACTAGTCCTGTTACTTCCCAGGATAGGGACAGCACGGTGGTTAGCAGAGCAGCATCACAGCATTGGGGACCCAGGTTCAAATCCTGGCTTGGGTCACTGTCTGTGTGGAGTCTGCATGTTCTCCCCGTATCTGTGTGGGTTCCCTCCCACATTCTGAAATACGTGCTGGTTAGGAGCTTGACCTGAACAAGAGCTGGAGTGTGGTGACTAGGGGAATTTCACAGTAACTTCATTGCAGTGTTAATGTAAGCCTTACTTGTGACAGTAATAAATAAACTTTAAAAGATTCAGAGGTGATCTCACTGAAATGTTAAAAATGATTAAAACCTTTGAATGGTCAGCCAGATATTTTGCCTGGCAGGGGAGTGGTTGGTTGGTTGGTGGGAATGTCCGGAACAGGGGGTGGAAGCTGAGAGTCAGTCAGGCTGTTGAGAGGTGGTGTGAGGACATGGGGGATGGTGGAATTATCTCCTCTACCCAAGAAGCTGCTGGTGGCTTGCAGGGAAGAGGAGTTTTGAAGACTGAGATGGGTCGAGTTTTGTTGGAAAAGGATATTGAGCGATTCTGAGTGAAAGGCAGATAATGGCATCAAGATACAGAACAACATAATGCAAGAGAATGTTAGATCCAACACAGAAACACACACACAAGTCTCACATATCCACACTTGCACAATGTTACCTATACATCCATGCTTATACCTACATGCATACATAGGTATATAGGAGCAGGAATAGTCCATTCAGCCCATCAAATCTACTCCACCATTCAAACAGATCACAGCTGACTCATTTCCCTCTCTCTCTCTGGATGTTAGTATTTGGAAACCTTGCAGTTTCTGTCTTGAATGCACTCAGTGACTGAATCTCCTCAGTCTCTGGGGAACAGAATTCCAGAGATTCTCCACCCTCAGAGAGGGAAGAAATTCCTCCAGATCCCAGTCCAAAACAACCTGCTCCTTATTCTGAGACTGTGCCCTCTGGTTCCACACCCTCAACCCCTCAGGAAAGGGGAAACTTTTTATTGGCAGTTTCAATGAGCCGTCTGCTCATTCTTCTATCCACTGGAAAGCACCGGCCCAGGTTTCCTCAATCTTTCCTCATCACACAGTCCTCCCCAACCTCCCAGGGATTAACCATGTGACCCTCCACTGAACTCCCTCGAGGGCTGTAGATTCTTCCTCTGATAGGAGACCAAAACTGTACACAGTACCGTACGTGCAATCTCACCAAGACACAACTGCAACCAGACGCCTGCTCTCCTATATTCCAACCTCCTCCTGATGAAGACTAACATTTGCCTTTCGAATTGTTTGCTGCATCTGAGTACGGGATTCCTGAACACAGACACCCAGCTCCCTTTAATCATCAACACTTCCCAGAACTGAGTGAATGGGGCCTGAATCTGACAGATGGAATATAATGCTTCAGAATATTTCCTCAATGGTGAGAGGCTGGGAAAAAAGTTAAAGTTTATTTATTAGTCACAAGTAGACCTTACATTAACACTGCAATGAAGTTACTGTGAAAATCCCCTGGTAATTTCATTGCAAAGAAGAGGGGAGAGCTGCTCTGGTCGAGGGGGGGGTGCAGTTGTGGCCAGGGTTAGAACTGTTGTCAGGGAGTGATGTGGTCAGGGGGGAGTGTTGTTCTGATCGGGGAAGAGTTTGTCTGGTCAGGGGAAGAGTTTGTCTGGTCAGGGGGAGAGTTTGTCTGGTCAGGGGGAGAGTTGCAGTCAGGGGGAGAGTTGCGGTCAGGGGGAGAGTTGCGGTCAGGGGGAGAGTTGCGGTCAGGGGGAGAGTTGCGGTCAGGGGGAGAGTTGCGGTCAGGGGGAGAGTTGCGGTCAGGGGGAGAGTTGCGGTCAGGGGGAGAGTTGCGGTCAGGGGGAGAGTTGCGGTCAGGGGGAGAGTTGCGGTCAGGGGGAGAGTTGCAGTCAGGGGGAGAGTTTGTCTGGTCAGGGGGAGAGTTGCGGTCAGGGGGAGAGTTTGTCTGGTCAGGGGGAGAGTTGCGGTCAGGGGGAGAATTTGTCTGGTCAGGGGGAGAGTTGCGGTCAGGGGGAGAGTTGCGGTCAGGGGGAGAGTTGCGGTCAGGGGGAGAGTTGCGGTCAGGGGGAGAGTTGCGGTCAGGGGGAGAGTTGCAGTCAGGGGGAGAGTTGCAGTCAGGGGGAGAGTTGCGGTCAGGGGGAGAGTTGCCCTGGTTGGGGGGGTGGGGTGAGTTGTAGTCAGTATTTTACACTCGTTCCTGCCACTTGTCCTGAGTTTTGATACCTGGTTACAATGCTGACGCCAGCTCCTTATCTCTGATACTCGGGGCTGAGGAATATGGCGTCGTTGGGTGGCCAACGGTACTCACCGATCCTGCCGTGTGCGTTTGTCCAGTGTCATTAGCCGTACTTCCCCATCCACTTTGGGACGGCCGTACTTTGAGAGGGGCTGGTTCTGAAAGACAGCCTCAATTAGCAAGAACACAACGTCCGCAGAATATTCAAACCTCAATCCCAACTCAGACAGCTAACCAAACTCACCAAGTTATCAATAGAGTGCTGGAACTGGTTAATCTCTCGCAGACACTCATTATCTCGCTTCACTTCATTGACGTATTGTGCCAAATCCTAAAACCAGGAAGCAGAATGAAGCAATAAATTCATCAGACTAATTAGCAAAGAAATATGCAGATGAGAGAACCAGAGTGTGTGATCAATCTGTAACACATTACTGGGATTGTGTTATGATCTGGTTATTAGTAATTGTTCAGAGGGACATGGGCATCGCCGGCCAGTGTTTATTGCCCATTGCTAGTTGCCCTTGAGAAGCCGGTGGTGAGCTGCCTTCCTGAATCGCTGCAGTTCCAGAGGTGTAGGTAGACCCACAGTGCTGTTAGGGAGGAAGTCCCAGGATTTTGATCCAGTGACAGTGATGGAATGGCGGTATATTTCCAAGTCAAGGTGGTGAGTGAATTGGAGGGGTGTTCCCAGGTATCTGCTGCCCTTATCCTTCTAGATGGAAGTGGTCATGGGTTTGGAAGGTGCTGTCTAAGGATCTTTGGTGAATTGCTGCAGTGCATCTTGTAGATGGTACACATTGCTGCTACTGAGCATCAGTGGTGGAGGGAGTGGATGTTTGGTGTGGTGCCAATCAAGCAGAGCTGCTTTGTCCTGAATGGTGTTGAGCTTCTTGAGTGTTGTTGGAGCTGCACCCAACCAGACAAGTGCAGAGTCACACTCCTGACTTGTGCCTTGTAGATGGTGGACAGGCTTTGGGAAGTCAGGAGGTGAGTTACTCGCCGCAGTATTCCCAGCCTCTGACCTGCTCTTGTAGCCATTGTGTTTATGTGGTGAGTCCAGTTGAGTTTCTGGTCAATGGTAACCCCAAGGATGTTGACAGTGGGGGATTCAGTGATGGTTACACCATTTAATGTTAAGGGACAGTCGTTAGAGTGTCTCTTATTGGTGATGGTCATTGCCTGGCATTTGTGTGGGGTGAATGTTACTGCCACTTGTCAGCCCAAACCTGGATACTGTCCAGATCTTGCTGCATTTGAACATGGACTGCTTCAGTATCTGAGGAATCGCCAATGGTGCTGAACATTGTGTAATCATCAACGAACATCCCCATTTCTGACCTTATGACGGAGGGAAGGTCACTGATGCAGCAGCTGAAGATTGCTGGGCCTCGGACACCAGCCTGAGGGACTCCCGTGGAGATGTCCTGGAGCTGGGATGACTGACCCTCCACAACCATCTCCCTGTGTACCAGGTATGACTCCAACCAGCGGAGAGTTTGCCCCCTGATCCCATCGATTCCAGTTTCTGGATGATGCCACACCCGGTCGAATGCAGCCTCAACACCAGGGGCTGTCACTCTCACCCCACCCCCTGGAATTCAGCTCTTTTGTCCATGTTTGAACCAAGGCTGTAACAAGGTCAGGAGCTGAGTGTCTGTGGGTATAACTCTGATCTGTCCTCTAGTGTTTCAAATCATTTCTTTGCAACTCTCCGATTGCCTTTTGAAGGTTATTATTGAATCTGCTTCCACCGGCCTTTCAGGCAGCACATTCCAGATCACAACAACTCACTGTGTCAAATAAATTCCCCTCATCTCCCCCTCTGGATCTTTTCCCGATTCTCTTCAATCTGTGTCCCTCTGATTACCCACCCTCCTGTCACTGCAAACACTTTCTCCTGATTTACTCCATCAAAACTCTTCCTGATTTTGAGCTCCTCTATTAAATCTCCTCTTAACCTTCTCTGCTCCCAGGAGAACAATCCCAGCTTCTCCAGTCTCTCCACATTCACTGAGGTCCCTCATCCCAGGAACATTCCAGTAAATCTCCTCCGCACCCTCTCCAGGGGTCTGACATCCTTCCTAAAATATGGAGCCCAGAACTGGACACATTTCATATTTTAGTGTAAGTTTATCACTCAGAGACTGAGTGAGATCCCAGTCCATTTTGCTTGTCACCTACACTCACCTTCATTGCATCCAGTGCTAGTCGTAAATTTGACTTCTCCTGAGAGTCAGTAGTTTGTTTGATTAGCTCCTGTGAAACCACAGAAAGGTCTTGTTAGATACTGATTAGCATCTGGTTAAATACTGGTTAGATACATGCTGGATATTCACTTCACAATCGCCTGTGATAACATCTCACTCAGACTTGGTGGGCCTTTATATTCTTTTCCAGGGAGTAATGAATCTGTCACATAAGCTAACATCTCATTTTCTCAACATTTATATACTCTGTCTCTCCCTGTACGAGTTTGACTAGTTTCTGTCAGGAATGTAGATCCCCTGTACAAGAGGGAGGTTCTGGCAATGTCTACCTGTTATATATTTGAGTGGTTGGATGATTGCTGTAAGAGCCAGTCAGATGATTTGATGATGGTGCCACTGTTGTACAGGCCGCTGTTTAGTTTTATTTTCTACTCTGTACCAGCAGCAACTCCTCAATAAACCTGGTGTTGTTAGATTGAATCTAAGTGTGCAAACCACGTCTTTTTTTCTTTAAAATCCACAAGCCTGAACACAATTCAGATATTACAGCATCAGGGCGGGAATGGCCTGCACCATCAAATAAGATCAGAGAGAAATTTCACCAAATGATTTCGCTCCCCAAAATGTGTTCGAAGTTTCTTTTGTTTTCCACTGAATCACAATGGACAATGAGATAGGAATGCAACTGACTAGAGAGTCAGTATAAACTCAATGGGCTGAATGGCCACAATGAAATGGGTTTGTGACTCTGTGTGATGGGCAAATCCGTTAATGCTCAATAACATTCTGTTTACTTCAACCGAGAAAGACTTTCATTTCTATTGCACCTGCCACCACCTTGGTATTTGTTGTTGCTCTAATATGGGAAATTGAGCAGTCAACGTCCTCCCCACAGCATCACGCTGAACTCCTACAGCGAGGCTCCACTGACTGACTATAACTCAATGGAGATGTTTCAAAATGTTATACAAATCACTTTGTTTTCCAGCAATCTACAGAAGGGTGACCTGATCTCCCCCCCCATCGCGCTCCCCGCCATCGCGTTCCCCCCCATCGCGCTCCCCGCCATCGCGTTCCCCCTCATCACGCTCCCCGCCATCGTGTCCCCCGCCACCTGTACGATCATGTCCTTTATAAATGGAGAAGGATTCAAATTGGTTTTAAACCGATTGGCCAAATGCAGTCGAATGGTTACCTGAAGGAGGAGGTGATATTTGAGGACTCGCTGCATTGGAACAACGAGGAGATCTCTCAGCGTGAACTTCCCATTATTAGCTCTGTTTGCACAATCCTAAACAACAACAACAAATTGAAGTTATATAGTGCCTTTGGTCAAATGTCCCACGTAGCATGGTGTGATAACATTTAACACTGTGTCACAGAATGAGGTACCAGGACAGGTGACAAGAGATCAGTTTTATGAAGAATCCTAAAGCATCAGAGGGGGTTACAGAAGTAGAGAGATTTAGGGAGGGAATTCTGTTGGCCTTTATAGCGAGGGGGATAGAATATAAAAGCAGGGAGATCTTGCTGCAACTGTACAGGGCACTGGTGAGGCTGCAGCAGGAGTACTGTGTGCAGTTTTGATCCCCTTATTTTGGCCTTGGAGGGAGTGCAGAGGAGGTCCACTTGGCTGATACTGGAGATGATGGGGTTGGACTATGAGGAGAGATTAAATAGACTGGGCCTGTACTCATTGGAGTTTAGAAGGATGAGGGGGGGATCTTATGGAGATTTACAAGATAATGAAGGGGCTAGATAGGGTAGAGGTAGAGAGATTCTTTCCGCTTAGAAAGGAAACCAGAACTAGAGGGCGCAGCCTCAAAATAAGGGGGGGGGGGGGGGTTGCAGTTTAGATCAGAGTTGAGGAGGAACTTCTTCACTCAAGGGGTGGTGAATCTCTGGAATTCTCTGCCCGTTGAAGTTGTGGAGGCTGCCTCGCTAAATATATTTAAGTCACGGGTAGATAGATTTCTGATAGACAAGGGGATTAAGGGTTATGGGGAGAAAGGGGGAAAGTGAAACTGATCCACTTCAGATCAGCCATGATCTTATTGAATGGCGGGGCAGGCTCAAAGGGCTAGATGGCCTACTCCTGCTCCTATTTCTTATGTTCTTATGAATTTGCCCTCAGGTCCGGACAGGCCACTAACAGGGGGGCAATTAAAATCAAGGATGTTCAAAATATCAGAATCAGGAGACCTCAGCGATCTCAGAGAGTTCCCGTGAGGGGAATCCAACGTCCCATCTCCCTGGATAATTACAGAGTTAGACAGTCAGTTCAACTTGACAAAGGCAAATGTCAAGTTGATAATGAAATTGAGACATAGGACGAGCATAAAAAGGTTCAGAGAGGAAGTGAGAAAGAAAATAGAGCAACAAAGAGAGAGGATGAGAAGATACTGGCAGCTAACTCGTTGCAAAATCCACAAGCTGTCTGTAAAAATAAGATAACTAAATAGTGGGGTGTTCTCAGAGGTTCATGTATTGAGGCAGAGGGTAAGGTTGAAGGAGTAAATTATTTCCAATCTACCTTTCTCAAGGAAAAAGCTCCTCCCCAAGCGTAAGAGGAGGTTACTGAGACAGTGCCTGAACTAAAAATCTGATCCTGGGGAGGCTTTAGAAAGGCTCACAGTAAAGTTGATAAGAAACCAGGTCCAGGTGGAATAGACGGAGGGAAATGAGAGTGGGAATTGTGAAGGTGCTGGCCAGAATCTCCCAGTCTTCCTTCAACTCAGAGAATTACAAACATTACCCCCTTGTTCAAAGAAAGCTGTAAAGATAAGCTCAGCAATGCCAGGCCAGTCAGTTTAACTGGAGAAACTTCTAGAAACAGTAAGTGTGGATCGATTTAGACAAGCCGGCAGTGATTGGTTAAAGGCAAATAGTGTTTAACTCAACTGATCTGAGTTTTTTGATGACAGAGAGGGTTCATAAAGAAAAAGCACAAATGGCAACACAAGGAGGGCACTCCTCACACTGCACCACCTTAAACTCACTGCCGGAGAATGAGGAGGAGGCAGATTTAATCGAGATGTTCGGAAGGGAATTGGCCAATGAGCAGAACCAGGGAAGATTACTGGGAAAGGGTCTGGGAAGTGGGATGATACGAGTTGGCCAGTGTGGTTCCAATGGGCCTGTTCCTGTGCTGTGACCATTCAGTGATTGGGCGAGGGGAGATTACCTCCAGGGAGGACGTGAGATCCTGAAGGAATTTGAAAAGAAGTGACCGAATTTTAAAGTCGAGGTGTTGTTGGACCGATAGCTGTTGCACAGTGGGGTAGAGGGGGAACAGAGTGAGGATTTACCCTAACACTAAAGCTCGGCTTTCTGATGAGTTAAGTTTTATTGAGGGTGTAATGGATGCAGAGAAAGAGGCCAAATAGCCACTGGAATCTGCTGAAGCATCCAATGGGATGGAGTCTGGGTGGATGGTCCAGACTCTGAAATGAGGCAGTAACACACGGAGTAAATGAAGAAATCTCACAACGTGGAACGCGAAAGCATTCACCGCACACAAAACATTCTCTCTAAACAGCTTAACTGCGGCATAATAAATATTAGTGAAACTTAATTACCTCCAACTTTAGCCGCAGATCTTGTCTTGATTTACTGATCTCATCCAAACACTTTATCGCCGTCTCCACTCGACTGCAATAATCACCATAAATCAGCAACCTACAGAGAGAGGCAGAGAGTGAGGGAGAGAGAGAGAGGGGGTCGGGGAGAGAGAGGAGTTAGAGGGGGGAGAGAGAGGAGTTAGAGGGGGGAGGGAGAGGAGTTAGAGGGGGGAGAGAGAGGAGTTAGAGGGGGGAGAGAGAGGAGTTAGAGGGGGGAGAGAGAGGAGTTAGAGGGGGGAGAGAGAGGAGTTAGAGGGGGGAGAGAGAGGAGTTAGAGGGGGGAGAGAGAGGAGTTAGAGGGGGGAGAGAGAGGAGTTAGAGGGGGGAGAGAGAGGAGTTAGAGGGGGGAGAGAGAGGAGTTAGAGGGGGGAGAGAGAGGAGTTAGAGGGGGGACGGGGGGTAGAGAGCGGAGAGTGGGAGTAGAGGTGGATAGAGGGGAGGTAAGGGGGTAGAGGGGGGAGGGAAAGACAGAGGGAGGGGACTGGCGGAGCGGGGAGA